>NC_083101.1:108959250-109001750 GCF_949774975.1 Lagenorhynchus albirostris
TAAAGAAAAGGTCAGCTTCACAGCAGGACCAAAATTAACGCCCGTTCCCCAAAGCTCGCCATCCACGCCTACCTTTCAGTGTCTCGTGACAGGAACCACCTTCTAGGCATCCTTTTTCAGTGCCCAGTAAGTGGACACGTGATATGAATAAACACCAAACACAAATGTACCCACATTCTGCGTTTCAATTGGATTTAGCTCTACAGAGGAAATAAAACAAATCGACCCCCTGGAACAACCCCCCAAAACAAAGAAACAGACCCTTTTCCTAATGGTCATCGACTCCCTCACTCATTTATTCAGTAATTTTTGAGCTTTCACTAAGTGCTAGGTGCTATCTTTGACACTGTTCACTTCAGGCACAGTGAATGAGATAACCTGTAAAAGTATTTAGCTCAGTGCCTGGTGTGTGAGAGGCAAGCAACAAAATTAGACCTCCTTCCTTCTTAAATTTTTATCCTTGAACTCATCAATCATATGCAACCTGAAGAAAATGATTTGCTTCCAATCCAGTCTCATCATCCCTTTAAATCTACCCCCCATGCAGTTACACACTGTGAAGTTTAGCATGAGCTATTGAACCAGGGAGAATAAACCACCTGCAGGCAGAATCACGGCTTGTGATTCCATTTTTTGTTGTAATAGAGGAGAGGAAAAGGTCAGTGAAGTGTTCCAGTATTACTAGGCTGTATCTGTAAACACACATACACAGACACTTTTGGAAGGTTCCATTGTTAATCTAGGCAAATAGCTTTGCAGTTGCCAATAAGCATTTACTATCCTCTCGACTGTTTGAATTTAACTTTTATTTACAAGCAACTTATATAAATAGACACAACCTTAAAGCCGACACTTTCTGCGCCATCTTGCATCCTATTTGCCATTTTTTTTTTCTTGGCTCCCAAGACTAGGTCATAGATGGAGGAGAAACCAATCTGAGACATCATCAGTTTTTCACTTTCAGCAGTTTTTATGCCAAATATATGCCAAATGCCACCATCAGATTGATCATTGCCACGTGGCAGCCCACACTAATCCCCAAGGCATCCACAGTGGACAGACCCTGACACAAAACACACATAAAAGTAGTTGCAGGTCCGAGATATTTAAAGAACTCATCTATGACCTCTACTGGCCAAGCTAGTAAAACACAACAGCTACCATGATTTCGGAAGTGTCCTCCTATTTTCATTCATTCATTTAACAGATACTTTTTAGCACCTACTACGTGCCAGGCACTGTTTAAGGAAGGACAATGACAATAAACAAAACAGACCAAAAAAACCCCTTCCCTCCTAACATTCAGCTGGGCAGCATTTAAACTGTATGCATTATAAATAAGTTAACTGTATTTTGGAAGGTAATACGGCTTTTAAAAAGAAGAAAAAGTATATCAAAGTAAAGGGAATCAAAAGCACTGAGGAGGTGGAGCTGGAGAAGCAGGTTTCAGAATTAAATTGGACCCTCAAGAGAAGTGTCAGTGCAAGGGTAAAATTAAGCAAAGACTCCAAGGAGGCGAGAACCTTAGCAACTTAAGACCTAACACATAGGTTCTTAAATTCGTTAAATTAGACATCACCCTGGGAACAGGGTTCTTTTTCACAGTTTCCAGAGAGATTTTGGAGTCAATCAGACTTGTGTTCAATCCTGTATGGGTCAGCTTTGCTGCAGCAACAAACAACCCCTAATTCTCATTGGTTTAAAGCAGGGGTCCCCAACCCCGGGACCACCGACAGGTACTGGTCGGCGGCCTGTTAGGAACCGGGCGCACAGGAGGTGAGCGGCAGGAGAGCGAGCGAAGCTCGCATTGCCACCTGAGCTCCGCCTCCTGACAGATCAGCAGCATTAGATTCTCACAGGAGCGCGAACCCTACTGTGAACTGCGCATGCGGAGGATCTAGGTTGCGCCCTCCTTATGAGACTTTAATGCCTGGTGATCTGAGGGGGAGCTGAGACAGTGATGCTAGCGCTGGGGAGCGGCTGCAAATACAGATTATCATTAGTAGAGAGGTTTGACCGCACAGAGACGATAATAAGTCAATTGCTTGCACACTCACATCAAAACCCTATCAGTTAAAAAAAAAAACAAAAAACCCTATCAGTGAGTGGCAAGTGAAAACAAGCTCAGGGCTCCCACTGATTCTGCATTATGGTGAGATGTATAATTATTTCACTGTATAGTACAATGTAATAATAATAGAAATAAAGTGCACAATAAATGTAATGGGCTTGAATCATCCTGAAACCAACCCTCGCCCTGGGTCTATGGAAAAATTTTCTTCCACGAAACTGGTCCCTGGTGCCAAAAAAGCTGGGGGACGCTGGCTTAAAGGACAAATATTTATTTCTTGCTCATGTTTCACATGGGCTGCAGGCTAACTGTGGGTCAGTTGTGACTGACAGGCTTGGCCCTCCCTGCTCCACATGTGTCCTATTCCAGGGGCAGGGCTGGAGGGACGGCTACCCTCTCAGTTATGGTGTCCCCACAGAGAAGGTCAGGGCTGAAGTGCATTTAATCGCAGCACGGAACTTAAAACTTTTGCTCTCATGGGGTACCGATCAAGTTCATTCACGTTCCATTGACCAAAGAAAGTCGAAGTGGCCGCGCCCAAAGTCAGTGAGGGCAGGAGAGTGAGTGTATATGTGGCCCAGACACAGAAGTATGGCAAGGGCAAGGAGGGAGTGAATAATTGTGAACAAATAATACAACGTAACTGTAATGAGTCACTCAATCTCTCTGAACCTTACCTTGTCCGTCGGTGAAACAGGAATAAGAACAGGCTACCTGTGAAGAATAAATGAGATATTATAAATGTACTCAGTACAGTAACTGACTTATAATAAGGGATCAATAAAAGTTAATATCCTTTTGTTGCCTTCCTCCAAAGGTGGCATCATCACTCTGGCCCAATTCCTTTCGAGGCTTAAGAAGGTATGGGGGCTGAGGTAGGAGGGTGTCGGGGGGATGTGTTGGAAAATTGAGGAGCCTGGGACTGAAATGCGGATTCAGTTCTTGCTCTAAATCCTGGATAAATTACTGATCTATAAAACAAGGCATCTGTCTAAATGATCTCTAAGGTTCCTTTCTGGTGCTAAAGATCCTCAGTTTGGGATAAAACATTTATAGTGGGTTCTTCCTTTTTCTCTAGAGCCACTGCTGCTTAGTCCTAACACCAGGTGGCGCCAGAAAACAACTTAATGGAAAAGGACAAAGGCTTTTCTGGGGTGAAGGTTGGAGAGTCTAGAAAGTTACTATTTTCTTCTTATAGACTGTTATAAAGCAGAACTCCTGCATCTGGTAGTTGCTCAGAAAGCACCACTTTGAGGAAACAGCACCCAGAAACAAAATGCTCAATCTAGTCCTAGGACCTCAGGCTTTGGGAAAGGACCCCAGGAAATTGGGGACTGCCCCAGACAGTTTCTAGGCTTTGATTTTGGAATAGGGGAGCTTCTCTGTTTTTGAGCAGAAGCATGAGGTAATTGGAGCTGTGCTCTAGGATGATACATCTCGTTGCCATGTGATGGGAGTGTTTGGCACAGGGGAGAATTGTTTGGGAGACTCTTATGACAGGAAAGAATCCACATACACGGGTCTGAAATAGAAGAGTGGGGACTTCCCTGGTGGTCCAGTGGTTAGGACTCTGCACTCCCAATGCAGGGGGCACGGGTTCAATCCCTGGTCAGGGAACTAAGATCCCACATGCCGCATGGTGTGGCCAAAGGAAAGAAAAATAAATAGAAGAGTGGGAGTGAGCATAGCAATGGGTGAGATGTTACAGCAACAGAATCTCTAGAACTTGGCAACTATTTAAATAAAGAGGCTTCAAGTAGGATAAGTCATTATGAAAGACGACTCCTGGATAAGTAGGAAAATGTTGGGGCCACTGACAGAAAACACATGACTTTGGGTGGCAGCATTACTGTTACTCCTGCACTTCACGTGTACACCCAGAAGGAACCATGAAGTCTTCTCCCTCATAGGTACTGAGGGATCCCTGGTGCACGAGCTTTGGTCCTAAAAGGGCCAGACTTGGCCTTTTCTCAAGAAATGTTTTCTTGGGCTTCCCTGGTGGTGCAGTGGTTGAGAGTCCGTCTGCCGATGCAGGGGACACAGGTTCGTGCCCCGGTCTGGGAAGATCCCACATGCCGCAGAGCAGCTAGGCCCGTGTGCCATGGCCGCTGAGCCTGCGTGTCTGTAGCCTGTGCTCCGCAACGGGAAAGGCCACAACAGCGAGAGGCCCGCGTACCGCAAAAAAAAAAAAAAAAAAAAAAAAAAAAGAAATGTTTTCTTACACATGATTTTATTTTACTTACAAAATCCAGAGGCATTTCTCTGTTGACAATGGGGACAGGGGATGTATAGGAAATCTCTGTACCTTTCACTCAGTTTTGCTGTGAGCCTAAAACTGCTCTTAAAAAAAAAAAAAGGAAATCTGTTTTTTAAACTCTTGGCAGATTCTGGGAAGATGATGCAGTAGGAAGCACTAAGAGTCTGTCTCCCCCACTCCCAGACAAAAATTGCACTGGCAGAAATCTGTCTGATGTAACTATTATGGAACTCTGGACAGCTTACTGAAGGCTTGCAATGTCCAGGGGAAGACTTGGACTGTTCATTTTGGCCAGTTTCAGCTCTCAGCACAACAGCAGCTACCCATCCCCAACCCCATGGCAGGCAGCTGTGCATGGTTCCTGGAGCAGCTTTGCACAGCTTGCAGGAGCCTGGGTGGGCAAAAAGGACATCAGTGATCTGTGCTCTGGTCACTGGTGACTGCTTCTGATCACAGAGGGGTAGACAAAGAGGCAGTGCCCATTGTTGTAGCCCCTCCCCCACCAATAGAAGTCCCTCCTCATCTGGCTGAAGTGACAGCCAGGAGATTTAAGGGACAGTGCCCTTTTTTAACCCCCTTTATTTTTCTTTTTCCCCTTTTGGTAGTCAGTTATTAAAGACTAGACTATTAAAAAATGACTACATATATGGGGAAAATTAGAAAGTGACTGGGCATGCCCAAGGAAAGTCTCAGAAAAGACCTAAGAATACCTTAAGTTTACACCTGAGACACGCTCAGCTGAGATACAGTCTATAGAATCAAAAAAAAAAAAAAACAATAAACAAACAGTGACAAAAAACAGCAAACCCTGGGAGAAGGCAGAGAATATAATTTCCAGAGTTACCACATTATTAGATTCAAATGTCCAGTTTTCAACCCAGAAATATCACAAGGCATACAAAGAAACAGGGAAGTATGGCCCATTCAAAGAAATAAAATAGGTCGATAGACTTTGTCCCTGAAAAAGATCCAATAGAAGAAATATTAGACAAAGACTTTAAAACAGCTGCATAAAAATGTTCAAAGAACTAAAGGAACATGTGGAGAAAGTCAAGAAAACAATGTATGATCAAAATGAAAATATCAGTAAAGAGACAGAAAATCTGGAAAGAGGTCAGAAGGAAATTCTGGAGCTGAAAAGTAAAATAACTGAAATTAAAAATTCACTAGAGAAATTCAAATGCAGATTTGAGCAGGCAGAAGAAAGAATCAGCAAACTTAAAGAAAGGACAAAGGGAATGATCAAGTATGAGGAATAGAAAGTAAAGAGACTGGGCTTCCCTGGTGGCGCAGTGGTTGAGAGTCCGCCTGCCGATGCAGGGGACACGGGTTTGTGCCCCGGTCCGGGAGGATCCCACATGCCGCGGAGTGGCTGGGCCTGTCAGCCATGGCCGCTGAGCCTGCGCGTCCGGAGCCTGTGCTCCGCAACAGAAGAGGCCACAGCAGTGAGAGGCCCGCGTACCGCAAAAAAAAAAAAAAAGTAAAGAGACTGAAGAAAAGTGAACAGAACCTAAGGGACCTGAGGCACCAAAAAGCAGACCAACACCACACAGTGGGAGTCCCAGAAAGAGAAGAGAGAGAGAAAACGGCAGAGAGGGTATCTGAAGAAATAATGGCTGAAAACTTCCCAAACTTGGTGAAAAACATGAATATAAATATCCAACAGGGGACTTCCCTGGCAGTCCAGTGGTTAAGACTCCACGCTTCCACTGCAGGGGGCATGGGTTCAATCCCTGGTCAGGGAACTAAGATCCCACATGATGTGTGGTGTGGCCAAAAAAAAAAAATCAAGAAAAAACTATCCAACAGGCTCAATAAGCTCCAAGTAAGATGAACTGAAAGCCAAAGAAAAAGAGAAAATCTGGAAACCAGCAAGAGAGAAGCAAATAATCACATACAAGGGATCCTCAATAGGATTATCAGCAGATTTCTCATCAGAATCATTGGAGACCATAAGGCAGTGGGCTGATATAGTCAAAATGCTAAAAGAAAAGAAACCGTCAACCAAGAATTCTATGTCTAGCAAAACTGCCCTTCGAAAGTAAGGGAGAAATTAAGACATCAAGGTAAAAGCGAGAGAGTTTGTTACCAGTGGCCCTGTCCTGCAAGAAATGCTCAAGAGTCCTGCAAGAAATAAAAAGACACTAGAAGCCATAACAGTAACTCAAATCTATATGGAGAAATCAAGATCTCAATAAAGGTAAATACATGGATAATTATCAAAGCTAGTATTATTGTAACAATGGTTTGTAACTCCACTTTTTGTTTTCTACATGATTTAGGAGACTACTGAATTTTAAAAATATATTAGTTTATGTTTTGGGGCACACAATGTAGAAAGATGTAATTTTATGACATCAGCAGCTGAAAGGGATGGGGATGAAGCTGTAAAGGAGCAGAGTTTGGGTACGTTATTGAAGTTAGGCTGGTATAAATTCAAACTATACTGTTATAACTTTAGGATGTTAAACGTAATCCTTGTGGTAACCACAAAGAAAACAGCTATAGAATATACACAAAAGGAAATGAGAAAGGAATTTAAACATCTCACTATAAAAAATCAACTGAACACAAAAGACTAACACAGGAAATGAGCAATAAAAAAGCTACAAGGCATTTAGGAAACAAATAGCAAAATCACAGAAGTAAATCTCTCCTTATCAGTAATTACTTTAAGTGTAAATAGTTTAAACTCTTCAATCAAAAGACAGAGATTGGCAAAATTGATAAAAACACATGATACAACTATATCTACGAGACCCACTTTCGATCCAAAGACACAAATAGAGGGAAAACAAAGGATGGAAGAAGTTACTCCATGTAAATAGCAACCAAAAGAGAGCATGGGTGGATATAAAAATATCTGACAAAATACGTAAAATTGAAAAAGTTTACAACAAAGAAAGACACTGTATATTAATAAAAGTTTCAATAAAGCAAGAAGATAAAACAATTATAAACATTTGTGCATCAAAATATATGAAATTAAAACTGACAGAATTGAAGGGAGAAATGAAACAATTTTACAATAATAGCTGGATGCTTTGTGATCCATTATCACAATAATGGATAAAACAACCAGACAGCACCTTACTGTACAGCAGAAACTAACACAACATTTTAAGTCAACTATACTCCAATAAAAATAAAATTAAAAAAAACCCAAAAAACAGACAGAAGATAAGAAAGGAAATAGACACTTAACAATACAATAGATCAACTAGATCTAACAAACACAACAATAGCATGCATATTCTTCTCAGGTGCGCATAGGCTATCCCCCAGGATATAGGTTAGGACACAAATGAAGTCTCAGATTTTGAAAGATGGATATCATACAAAATATCTTCTCCAACCCCAATGCATAGAAGTTAGAAATCAACAACAGAAGGAAAACTAAAAAATTCACAAAATTGTGGAAATTAAACAATACACTCCAACAACCAATGGATCAAAGAAGAAAATACAAAAAAAAAATTAGAAAATTCTTACAGACTAATGAAAACAAAAACACAACATGCCAAAACTTATGGGATGAAATGTAAGTGTTGCTAATTGGGAAAGTTATGCCATAAACACTTACTTTAAAAATAAGAAAGAACAACTCAACAAATTAAAAAAACCCAACCAAATAGAAAAATGGGCAGGAGACTTAAACAGACATTTCTCCAAAGAAGCTCAACATCACTAATAATTAGAGAAATGCAAATCAAAACTACAATGAGCTACCACCTCACACCAGTCGGAACGGCCATCATTAAAAGTCTACAAATAACAAATGCTGGAGAGGGTATGGAGAAAAGGGAACCCCCCTACACTGTCGGTGGGAATGTAAATTGGTGCAGTCACTATGGAGAACAGTATGCAGGTTCCTTAAAAAACTAAAAGTAGAAGATGGCGGAAGAGTAAGACATGGAGATCACCTTCCTCCCCACAGATACACCAGAAATACATCTACATGTGGAACAACTCCTACAGAACACCTACTGAACGCTGGCAGAAGACCTCAGACCTCCCAAAAGGCAAGAAACCCTCCACATACCTGGGTAGGGCAAAAGAAAAAAGAATCAACAGAGACAAAAGGATAGGGACGGGACCTGCACCAGTGGGAGGAAGCAGTGAAGGAGGAAAGGTTTCCACACACTAGGAAGCCCCTTTGCGGGCGGAGACTGTGGGTGGTGGAGGGGGAAGCTTTGGAGCCGCGGAGGACAGCGCAGCAACAGGGGTGTGGTGGGCAAAGCGGAGAGATTCCCGCACAGAGGATCAGGGCCGACCAGCACTCACCAGCCCGAGAGGCTTGTCTGCTCACCCGCCGGGGCGGGCGGGGCTGGGAGCTGAGGCTCCGGCTTCGGTCGGATCCCAGGGAGAGGACTGGGTTGGCGGCGTGAACACAGCCTGCAGGGGGTTAATGCGCCACAGCTAGCCGGGAGGGAGTTCAGGGAAAAGTCTGGACCTGCCGAAGAGGTAAGAGACTTTTTCTTCCCTCTTTGTTTCCTGGTGCGCAAGGAGAGGTGATTAAGAGCGCTATTTCAACGAGCTCCAGAGACCAGCGCGAGCCGCGGCTAAAAGCGCGGACCCCAGAGACGGGCATGAGACGCTAAGGCTGCTGCTGCCGCCACCAAAAAGCCTGTGTGCGATCACAGTTTACTATCCACATCCCACTTCCGGGGAGCCTGTCCAGCCTGCCACTGCCAGGGTCCCAGGATGCAGGGACAACTTCCCCAGGAGACCGCACAGTGCGCCTCAGGCTGGTGCAACGTCACACCGGCCTCTGCCGCCGCAGGCTCGCCCCGCACTCCGAGCCCCTTGCTCCCCCCTGCCTGAGTGAGCCAGAGCCCCCGAATCAGCGGCTCCTTTAACCCCGTCCCGTCTGAGCAAAGAACAGACACCCTCCAGCCACCTACACGCAGAGGTTGGACCAAATCCAACGCTGAGCCCCTGGGAGCTGTGAGAACAAAGAAGAGAAAGGGAAATCTCTCCCAGCAGACTCAGAAGCAGTGGATTAAAGCTCCACAATCAACTTTATGCCTGTGGAATACATGAATGGACAACGAATCATCCCAAATTGAGGAGGTGGACTTTGAAAGCAATATTTATACTGTATAGCTTTGCTTCCACTATTTGTCCTAGGGTTCTATCCATCCATTTTTTTGTTTTGTTTTTAAATTTTTTTTCTTTATAATTATTTTTTTATTTTAATAACTTTATTATATTTTCTTAATTTATTTTACTTTATCTTCTTTCTTTATTTTTTCCCTTCCTTCCTTCCTTCCTTCCTTCCTCCCTCCCTCCTTCCTTCCCTCCCTCCCTCCCACCCTCCCTCGTTCCTTCCTTCCTTCCTTCCCCTTTCTTTCTTGCTTGCTTGCTTGCTTTCTTCTAATTGTTTCTTTCTACTTTTTCTCCCTTTTATTCTGAGCCGTGTGGATGAAAGGCTCTTGGAGCTGCAGCCAGGAGTCAGTGCTGTGCCTCTGAGGTGGGAGAGCAAACTTCAGGACACTGGTCCACAAGAGACCTCCCAGCTCCACATAATATCAAACAGCGAAAATCTTCCAGAGATCTCCATCTCAACACCAGCACCCAGCTTCACTCAACGACCAGCAAACTACAGTGCTGGACATCCTATGCCAAACAACTAGCAAGACAGGAACACAACCCCACCCATTAGCAGAGAGGCTGCCTAAAATCATAATAAGTCCACAGACACCCCAAAACACACCACCAGACGTGGACCTGCCCACCAGAAAGACAAGATCCAGCCTCATCCACCAGAACACAGGCACTAGTCCTCTCCAACAGGAAGCTTACACAACCCTCTGAACCAACCTTAGCCACCGGGGACAGACACCAAAAACAACGGGAACTACGAGCCTGCAGCCTGCAAAGAGGAGACCCCAAACACAGTAAGATAAGCAAAATGAGAAGATAGAAAAACACACAGCAGATGAAGGAGCAAGATAAAAACCCACCAGACCTAACAAGTGAAGAGGAAATAGGCAGTCTACCTGAAAAAGAATTCAGAATAATGATAGTAAAGATGATCCAAAATCTTGGAAATAGAATGGACAAAATGCAAGAAACATTTAACAAGGACCTAGAAGAACTAAAGATGAAACAAACAACGATGAACAACACAATAAATGAAATTAAAAATACTCTAGAAGGGATCAATAGCAGAATAACTGAGGCAGAAGAATAGATAAGTGACCTGGAAGATAAAATAGTGGAAATAACTACTGCAGAGCAGAATAAAGAAAAAAGATTGAAAAGAACTGAGGACAGTCTCAGAGACCTCTGGGACAACATCAAACGCACCAACATTCGAATTATAGGGGTTCCAGAAGAAGAAGAGAAAAAGAAAGGGACTGAGAAAATATTTGAAGAGATTATAGTTGAAAACTTCCCTAATATGGGAAAGGAAATAGTTAATCAAGTCCAGGAAGCACAGAGAGTCCCATACAGGATAAATCCAAGGAGAAATACGCCAAGACACATATTGATCAAACTGTCAAAAATTAAATACAAACAAAAAATATTAAAAGCAGCAAGGGAAAAACAACAAATAACACACAAGGGAATCCCCATAAGGTTAACAGCTGATCTTTCGGCAGAAACTCTGTAAGCCAAAAAGGACTGGCAGGATATATTTAAAGTGATGAAGGAGAAAAACCTGCAACCAAGATTACTCTACCCAGCAAGGATCTCATTCAGATTTGATGGAGAAATTAAAACCTTTACAGACAAGCAAAACCTGAGAGAGTTCAGCACCAACAAACCAGCTTTACAACAACTGCTAAAGGAACTTCTCTAGGCAAGAAGCACAAGAGAAGGAAAAGACCTACAATAACGAACCAAAAACAATTAAGAAAATGGGAATAGGAACATACATAACGATAATTACCTTAAATGTAAATAGATTAAATGCTCCCACCAAAAGACACAGATTGGCCGAATGGATACAAAAACAAGACCCATATATGTGCTGTCTACAAGAGACCCACTTCAGACCTAGAGACACATACATACTGAAAGTAAGGGGATGGAAAAAGACATTTCATGCAAATGGAAACCAAAAGAAAGCTGCAGTAGCAATTCTCATATCAGATAAAATAGACTTTAAAATAAAGACTATTAGAAGAGACAAAGAAGGACACTACATAATGATCAAAGGATCGATCCAAGAAGAAGATATAACAATTGGAAATATTTATGCACCCAACATAGGAGCACCTCAATACATAAGGCAAATACTAACAGCCATAAAAGGGGAAATCGACAGTAACACATTCATAGTAAGGGACTTTAACACCCCACTTTCACCAATGGACAGATCATCCAAAATGAAAATAAATAAGGAAACACAAGCTTTAAATGATACATTAAACAAGATGCACTTAATTGATATTTATAGGACATTCCATCCAAAAACAACAGAATACACATTTTTCTCTAGTGCTCATGGAACATTCTCCAGGATAGATCATATCTTGGGTCACAAATCAAGCCTTGGTAAATTTAAGAAAACTGAAATTGTTTCAAGTATGTTTTCCGACCACAACGCTATGAGATTAGATATCAATTACAGGAAAAGATCTGTAAAAAATACAAACACATGGAGGCTAAACAATACACTACTTAATAAAGTGATCACTGAAGAAAACAAAGAGGAAATTAAAAAATACCTAGAAACAAATGACAATGGAGACACGACGACCCAAAATCTATGGGATGCAGCAAAAGCAGTTCTAAGAGGGAAGTTTATAGCAATACAATCCTACCCTAAGAAACAGGAAACAGCTCGAATAAACAACCTAACCTTGCACCTAAAGCAATTAGAGAAAGAAGAACAAAAAAACCCCAAAGTTAGCAGAAGAAAAGAAATCAGATCAGAAATAAATGAAAAAGAAATGAAGGAAACGATAGCAAAGATCAATAAAACTAAAAGCACGTTCTTTGAGAAGGTAAACAAAATTGATAAACCATTAGCCAGAGCCATCAAGAAAAAAAGGGAGACGACTCAAATCAATAGAATTAGAAATGAAAAAGGAGAAGTAACTACTGACACTGCAGAAATACAAAAAAATCAGGAGAGATTACCACAAGCAACTATATGCCAATAAAATGGACAACCTGGAAGAAATGGAAAAATTCTTACAAACGCACAACCTGCCAAGACTGAATCAGAAAGAAATAGAAAATATGAACAGACCAATCACAAGCACTGAAATTGAAACTGTGATTAAAAATCTTCCAACAAACAAAAGCCCAGGACCAGATGGCTTCACAGGTGAATTCTATCAAACATTTAGAGAAGAGCTAACACGTATCCTTCTCAAACTCTTCCAAAATATAGCAGAGGGAGGAACACTCCCAAACTCATTCTACGAGGCCACCATCACCTTGATACCAAAACCAGACAAGGATGTCACAAAGAAAGAAAACTACTGGGCAATATCACTGATGAACATAGATGCAAAAATCCTCAATAAAACACTAGCAAACAGAATCAACAGCACATTAAACAGATCATACACCATGATCAAGTGGGGTTTATTCCAGGAATGCAAGGATTCTTAAATATACGCAAATCAATCAATGTGATAAACCATATTAACAAATTGAAGGAGAAAAACCATATGATCATCTCAATAGATGCAGAGAAAGCTTTTGACGAAATTCAACACCCATTTATGATAAAAACCCTGCAGAAAGTAGGCATAGAGGGAACTTCCCTCAACGTAATATAGGCCATATATGACAAACCCACAGCCAGCATCGTCCTCAATGGTGAAAAACTGAAAGCATTTCCACTAAGATCAGGAACAAGACAAGATTGCCCACTCTCACCACTCTTATTCAACATAGTTTTGGAAGTTTTAGCCACAGCGATCAGAGAAGAAAAGGAAATAAAAGGAATCCAAATCGGAAAAGAAGAAGTAAAGCTGTCACTGTTTGCAGATGACATGATAGTATACATAGAGAATCCTAAAGATGCTACCAGAAAACTACTAGAGCTAATCAATGAATTTGGTAAAGTAGCAGGATACAAAATTAATGCACAGATATCTGGCATTCCTATACACTAATGATGAAAAATCTGAAAGTGAAATCAAGAAAACACTCCCATTTACCATTGCAACAGAGAGAATAAAATATCTAGGAATAAACCTATCTAAGGAGACAAAAGACCTGTATGCAGAAAATTATAAGACACTGATGAAAGGAATTAAAGATGATACAAATAGATGGAGAGATATAGCATGTTCTTGGATTGGAAGAATCAACATTGTGAAAATGACTCTACTACCCAAAGCAATCTACAGATTCAATGCAATCCCTATCAAACTACCACTGGCATTTTTCACAGAACTAGAACAAAAAATTTCACAATTTGTATGGAAACACAAAAGACCCCGAATAGCCAAAGCAATCTTGAGAACGAAAAACGGAGCTGGAGGAATCAGGCTCCCTGACTCCAGACTATACTACAAAGCTACAGTAATCAAGACAGTATGGTACTGGCACAAAAACAGAAAGATAGATCAATGGAACAGGATAGAAAGCCCAGAGATAAACCCACGCACATATGGTCACCTTATCTTTGATAAAGGAGGCAGGAATGTACAGTGGAGAAAGGACAGCCTCTTCAATAAGTGGTGCTGGGAAAACTGGACAGCTACATGTAAAAGTATGAGATTAGATCACTCCCTGACACCATACACAAAAATAAGCTCAAAATGGATTAAAGACCTAAATGTAAGGCCAGAAACTATCAAACTCTTAGAGGAAAACATAGGCAGGACACTCTATGACATAAATCACAGCAAGATCCTTTTTGACCCACCTCCTAGAGAAATGGAAATAAAAACAAAAATAAACAAATGGGACCTAATGAAACTTCAGAGCTTTTGCACAGCAAAGGAAACCATAAACAAGACCAAAAGACAACCCTCAGAATGGGAGAAAATATTTGCAAATGAAGCAACTGACAAAGGATTAATCTCCAAAATTTATAAGCAGCTCATGCAGCTCAATAACAAAAAAACAAACAACCCAATCTAAAAATGGGCAGAAGACCTAAATAGACATTTCTCCAAAGAAGATATACAGACTGCCAACAAACACATGAAAGAATGCTCAACTTCATTAATCATTAGAGAAATGCAAATCAAAATTACAATGAGATATCATCTCACACCAGTCAGAATGGCCATCATCAAAAAATCTAGAAACAGGGCTTCCCTGGTGGCGCAGTGGTTGAGAGTCCGCCTGCCGATGCAGGGGACATGGATTCGTGCCCTGGTCCGGGAAGATCCCACATGCTGCCGAGCGGCTAGGCCCGTGAGCCATGGCCGCTGAGCCTGCGTGTCCAGAGCCTGTGCTCCACAACAGGAGAGGCCACAACAACGAGAGGCCCACGTACCTCAAGAAAAAAAAAAAAAGAAAAAAATCTAGAAACAATAAATGCTGGAGAGGATGTGGAGAAAAGGGATCCCTCTTGCTCTGTTGGTGGGAATGCAAACTGATACAGCCACTGTGGAGAACAGTATGGGGTTCCTTAAAAAACTACAAATAGAACTACCATATGACCCAGCAATCCCACTACTGGGCATATACCCTGAGAAAACCATAATTCAAAAAACCATAATTCAAAAACATATACCAAAATGTTCATTGCAGCTCTATTTACAATAGCCCAGAGATGGAAACAACCTATGTGTCCATCATCGGATGAGTGGATAAAGAAGATGTGGCACATATATACAATGGAATATTACTCAGCCATTAAAAGAAACGAAATTGAGGTATTTGTAATTATGTGGATAGAGCTAGAGTATGTCATACAGAGTGAAGTAAGTCAGAAAGAGAAAGACAAATACCATATGCTAACACATATATATGGAATTTAAGAAAAAAAATGTCAGTAAGAACCTAGGGGTAAGACAGGAATAAAGACACAGACCTACTAGAGAATGGACTTGAGAATATGCGGAGGGGGAAGAGTAAGCTGTGACTAAGCGAGAGAGAGGCATGGACATATATACACTACCAAACGTAAGGTAGATAGCTAGTGGGAAGCAGCTGCATAGCACAGGGAGATCCGCTCGCTGACTGCCTGGAGGGGTGGGATAGGGAGGGTGGGAGGGAGGGAGACGCAAGAGGGAAGAGATATGGGAACATATTTATATGTATAACTGATTCACTTTGTTATAAAGCAGAAACTAACACAGCATTGTAAAGCAGTTATACTGTAATAAAGATGTTAAAAAAAAAAACAACTAAAAGTAGAGCTACCATATGATCCCGCAATCCCACTACTGGGCATATACCCAGACAAAACTCTAATTTGAATAGATACATGCACCCCTATGTTCACAGCAGCACTATTTATGATAGCCAACACATGAAACAACCTAAATGTCCACTGACAGCTGAATGGATAAAATAGAAGTGGTATATATATACAGTGGAATACTACTCAGCCTTAAAAAAGAAAGGAATAATGCCATTTTCACCAACATGGATGAACCTAGAGATTATCATACTAAGAGAAGTAACTCAGAAGGAGAAAGAGAAATACTATGTGATATCACTTATATGTGGAATCTAAAATATGACACAAATTAACTTATCTACAAAACAGAAACAGACTAACAGACATAGATAACAGAATTGTAGTTGCCAAGTGGGAGGGGTTGGGGGAGGAATGGACTGGGAGTTTGGGGTTAGCAGATGCAAACTATTACATATAGAATGGATAAATGACAAGGTCCTACTGTATAGCACAGGGAACCATATTCAATATCCTGAGATAAACCATAGTGGAGAAGAAAAGAAAAAAGAATGTATATATATGTATAACTGAATCGCTTTACTGTACAGCAGAAATTAACACAACATTGTAAATCAACTATATTCAATAAAAAAACAAGAAACATGGGACTTCCCTGGCGGTCCACTGGTTAAGACTCCATGCTTGCAATGCAGGGGGCATGGGTTCAATCTGTGGTCAGGGGAAATAAGATCCCACATGCCACACAGTACGGCAAAAAAAAAAAAAAAAAAAAAAAATCAAATCAACAACCTAACTTTATAACTTAAGGAACTAGAAAAAGAAGAACAAACTAAGCCCAAAGTTAGCAGGAGGAAGGAAATAATAAAGATTAGAATAGAGAGAAACAAAACAGAGAAGAGAAAAACAATAAAGAAAATCAATGAAACCAAAAGGATCAACAAAAGGATCAAAAGGATCAACAAAAGTGACAAACCTTTAGCTACTGGACTAAGAATAAAGGACAAAAGAATCAAATTACAAAAATCAGAAATAAAAGGGAGGACATTACTATTGATTCTAAAGAAAGAAAAAGGATGTAAGAGAGTACTATGAACAATTATATACCAACATGTTGCACAACATAGATAAAATGGACAAATTTCTAGAAACACGAAACCAACCAAGACTAAATCATGAAGAAATAGAAAATGTGTATAGACCTACAATTAGTAAGGAGACTGAATTTTAAAAATCTCCAGACAGAGAAAAGCCCTGGACCCAGTTGCTTCACTGCCAAATACTACCAAACATTTGAAGAACTAATATCAATCCTTCTTTTAAACTTTTCCAAAAAATCAAAGAGGATGGAACACCTCTTAATTCATTCAATGAGGCCAGAATTACCCTTCCACCAAAGGCCAGATAAAGACACAACAATAAAACTACAAACAAATATCCCTCATGAACATCAATGCAAAAATCCTCAACAAAAGCTAGCAAATCAAATTCAACAACATATTAAAAGGATTATGCCCCATGCCCAAGTGGGATTAATTCCCAGAATGCAAGGATGGTTCAACATACAAAAATCAATGTAATACACTACATTAACAGAAAGAAAAAACATCACACACGATCACCTCAATTGATGTAGAAAATGATTCTGACGAAATTCAACGCCCTTTCATGGTAAAAACATTGAAAAAACTAGGAATAGAAGAAGAAAACCACCTCAACACAGTAAAAGCAATATACAAAAAACCCAGAGCAAACATCATACTCGATGGTGACAGATTGAAAACTTTTCCTCTAATATCAGGAACAAGACAAGGATGCCTGCTTTCACCACTTCCACTGTACATAGTACTGGAGTTCTACCCAGAGCAGTTAGGTAAGAAAAAGAAATAAGAGGCATCCAAACTGAAAAAGAAGAAGTAAAATTATCTCTGTAGATGACATTATCTCACATATAGAAAACCCTAAAAGATTCCACACAAAGAAAACTATTAGAACTAATAAATGAATTCAGCAAAGTAGCAGGATACAAAGTCAATACATAAAAATTAGTTGTATTTGTATATACTAATAATGAGCAATCTAAAAAGGAAATTACAAAAACAATTCCATTTATAATATGGAAAAGAATAAAATACTTAGGAATTAACTTTACCAAGGAAGTGAAACACTTGTTCAATGAAAAATATAAAACATTGCTGAAAGAAATTAAAGAGATAAATAAATGAAAATAGATCCCACATTCACTGACTGTGAGACCTGATATTGTTAAAATGTCAATATTACCCAAAACAGTCTACAAATTAAATGGAATCCCTGTCAAAATCCCAATGACATTTTTTTTGCAGAAATAGAAAAATCCCATCCTAAAATTCATAGAGAGTCTCATGGGACCTTGAATAATTAAAACAATCTTGAAAAAGAAGAGCAAAACTGGAGTACTCACACTTCCTGATTTCAAAACTTACCACAAAGCTATAGAAATCAAAACAGTGTTGTATTGGCATAAGGACAGACATAACAATAATAGAATAGAAAACCCAGAAATAGACCCTTGCATCTATTGTCAGCTGATTTTTGACAAGGATGCCAAGACGATTCAATGGGGAAAGAAGTCTTTTCAACAAATGGTGCTGGAAAAAACTGGATATCCACATGCAAAAGAATGAAGTTGGGTCCTTAACTAACACCATATATAAAAATTAACTCTACACAGATAAAAAAACCTAAATGTAAGGCCTAAGGGGGGAAAAAACAACTCTTTGAAGAAAACCTGAGTCAAAGCTTCACAGCATTGGATCTGGCAATGATTTCTTGGATGTGACACCATATGGGACTTCATGAAAATTTTAAAATTCTGTGCATCAAAGACACTATCAACAGAGTAAAAAGGCAACCCCCAGAATGGGAGAAAATATTTGTAAATCATATATCTGATTAATATCGGAATTAATATCCAGAACATATAGAACATATAGGGAACTCTTAAAACTCAACAACACAAAAAACAAACAACCCAATCAAAAATGGGCAAAGGACTTGATATACAAGTTTCAAAGATATCCAAATGGCCAATAAGCACATGAAAAGTTGCTCAATATCACTAATTATTAGAGAAATTCAAATCAAAACTACAATGAGATACTACCTCACACCCATTAAGATGGCTACTCTCAAAAAAACAAAACAATATGTGTTGGCGAGGATGCAGAGAAATTGGAACCCTTGTGCACTGTTAGTGTGAATACGAAATGGTACACCTGCTGTGGAAAATAGTATGGAGGTACCTCAAAAAATTAAGAATAGAATTACCATATGATCCAGCGATTCTACTTCTGAGGTATATATCCCAAAGGAAGCAGGGTCTCAAAGAGATATTTGTACACCTATGTGCACAGCAGCATTACTGACAATAAATAAAATGTGGAAACAAGACAAGGGTCCATTGACAGATGAATGGAGAAGCAAAATGTAATACATACATACATGAAATATTACTCAGCCTTAAAAGTGAAGGAAATTCTACAATATACTACAGTGTGCATGAAACTTGAGGACAATATGCTAAAATAAGGCAATCACAAAAAGACAAATACTGTGATTCCACTTATATGAGGTACTAAAAATAGTCAAATTCGTAGAGACAAAAAGTACAATGGTGGTTCCCAGGGGCTAGGGGAAGAGGGATGAGGGAGTTATTGTTCAGTAGGAATAGAGTTTCAGGTGTTTTTTTTTTAAGATTCTTTTCTTTTTTTTTTAATTTTATTTATTTTTGGCTGCATTTTGGGTCTTTGTTGCTGCGCGTGGGCTTTCTCTAGTTGTGGCAAGTGGGGGCTACTCTTCCTTTTGGTGCACAGGCTTCTCATTGAGTACAGGCTTCTCTTGGTACAGAGTAGGGCTCTAGGCATGCATGCTTCAGTAGTTGTAGCTCACGGGCTCTAGAGTGCAGGCTCAGTAGTTGTGGCGCATGGGCTTAGTTGCTCCATGGCATGTGGGATCTTCCTGAACCAGGGATCGAACCCATGCCCCCTGCACTGGCAGGTGGATTCTTAACTACTGCACCACAAGGAAAGTCCCAGAGCTTCAGTTTTATGAAAAAAGTTATGGAGATGTGATGGTTGCACAATATTATGAATGTATTTATACCACTGAACTGTGCTCATAAAAATGGGTAAGGTGGTAAATTATATATTATGTGCACTTTGCCAGATACACACACAATTGAAAAAAAACAATTCAGAGTAGCAAAACTAAAAACAAAAGAAAAAAACCCTTAGGCATTTATTGAGCCTCTTGTATGTCAATATGGCAACACAGCACAGCAGAAGGAGCAGTGGCTTTGGGGTCAGATAGGCCTGGTTTTAAATCCAGAAATCCAGCTCTACTGTATTATCACCTCACTTCTCCTGTATAAAACTGAGCAGAAGAGAGCATGTTTGTCTTCAGCTTCGAAGGTATTCTATTACCTGGAGCAAGTTACTTAATGTCTCTGGTGTCAATCCCACCTATAACATAGGGAAAATAATACCAATCTCATAGATCAGCCATGAGAAATAAAGATAGTATGCCTACAGAGTAAGTAATCAGTAAATGTCAGTTCTCTTTCCCTTTAAAGAAAAGGGTATTAGGATGCCCTTAGGTGTATCTGTCAGACCAGTTCAACATCAGCACAGAGACAGATACAAGGCCTTGGTTATCTGTGGGCACTTCTTGCAAGAACTGCTGAGCTCTCATGATGCGAGACACTCAAAAATCAAATCTATTAAGCTGGCCTGCAGCTTGAGAGTGAGGGTATTCACTGGTTCACAATAAATAAAGAGGAAGAAGGAGTTACACAATGCATCTCTGTTCTAATTACTCAATCTCTACCCAACTGAAAACTTGCTTCATGAGAGATTAGCCACAGCCCCTGGAAGCAATAAACATCCTGCGTTGCAAACCCCATTTTGCCATCTCACAGAACCTTCATAAATCTCGGTTGCAGTAAATGCATCTCTTATCTATGAAGCGACTATTTTAAGAACATTTTTACAACAGTCATCATTATTAGTCCTTCGGCCAACCCTCCCAATTAGGGGAAGAAGAAATTAATACGCAATACTGATATTTCTATTTTGCATTTAAAGGGAAGATAGCTTGCTGTTTTCAAGGAATACAGGGCAATTTCTCGGATGTAAGGCTAATAGGTAATTCCCAGAGTTGGGTCATTCCTGCTTCCATCTCATTCTGGAAATGAGCAAAAACTATTGGTCACCAAAGTGGACAAATGCCCTCCAGCAAACAACCAGTGTGGAGTGTCCACCAAGGAGTGCACGGTGCCACCAACTTACTCCGTAGGAAAGTGAAGACTAAGCAAAAGTCCTTGAAGCGATGGTGCCTTTGTGAGAGTCAGGGATGAGGATGCCAGGGCAGGTCACAGAAGGACCGTCTCTCTGATGGGGGAAGGGCCAAGCTCACAGCTATTGAGGGCACAGCTGACAGACAGAAGTGCCATTCTAGTTCTGCTCCTGTGGATGAAAACATGCACTCCTTTCAAGTTACTTGATCAAGGGGTGCAGGGGGACCCTCAGTACATCCTCATGTGGCCTAACCATGGCCCAGATCTCCAAGTGAAGAAGGCAGGAAGGACCACAGGAAGCTGAAAGTTTGAAACTGGGTAAAACTACATGGTCACAGTGTGATCACAGGTAATGCAACTTGTTTCCTAAGGTTCAAGGCTACAAGACATGAGAAGTCATTGCAGAGAAGATAATTTAGAATTACCCTCTGCTAATTTTAAAGAAGCGGTAGGGAGGTGACTATGGGGGATGGTTTATGCTGAATTTAAAGAGAGGCACAGACCCTGGGCTGTGTGGGTGGAGCCTCACAAGACTGCATATGGAGCAATGGCCAGAGATTCCGGGTTCTGGCACTCAGCTGTGCAGGTCCAAAGAGTGGATTTTGCCTGTCCTGGCGGGCATGTAGGTTGCAGGACTAACCTGTGCTAACTACACCTTCAAAAGATTGATATAGCAAACAAAACACAAATTCACTTATTTGTAACAAGTATATAATAAGCCTTTCCAGTGACCTCCAAACTTGTTTCCTCAATCCCGCCCGTTATCAAGGTAACTGGGAGACCAAATTCATAATCAGAATGTTACTTGTTGAATGCAGATTCAGAACAAAAGAGCGGAAACACTTAGGGGGTGTTTCATCAGGTATCGGAAAAGCCTTCTGAGTGGGATGTACTTTCCAGGTGATCTGAACACGAGTAACCACCAGGAAAAGTATTAGATAATCAGCAACAAATTCTGAGGCCGTATCGCCCCTTTTCTAAACAAATGCGGATTACCTGTCTACCTCATTAACCCCAGACAGGGTTTCTTTAGATGGAGCACAATACGATTCTTACTGCTTTGTGTATAGCCAATCATTTTTCTGAGCCTATACCTGTCCCTGATATTCTCAGTGTGTCATCACGGGCTCTCAGAGAGGGTTACGATGGGTCTCTTCACTTATGTCCTGATTCTTATTACCTCCCCGATGGAGTGATTTTCCAGTTCTGGGGGCACTTTCATGCGTGTGTGACAAGTTCCCTGAGCCTGTCTGGACGCAGGAGGATACCTCCCACTGCCTGGTTCAGCACCAATTATTCTGTTCATCTGTGGAATGTGCTTGTAACATGTTGTATTTATTTTGCCTGCACACATTCCTGCCTTCCTAGAGGAAGAGGTGAATAAATCACCCTGGCTTGCCTGCCAAGAAAGTAATTTTTTTCACCTTAGGTGGGCCGTCTGTTTCTCCGGACATAGCTCTGCTTTGACTAGAATTGAATACATCTTGTCCCAGGCATTTTGCCAGCTGTACCAAAAAAAAAAAAAAAAAAAAAAAAAGCTGTAGGCTCCAGGAAATGAAGCAACTAAAAGTGGTTTCCTTGTGATGTCAAGTCTTTTTTTCTTTTTGAAATGCAACTTACGGAATTAACCTAAAGGAAATTGTGCATCACTGTCCATAGGGGTGGTTTACAGAGTGGCAGGAGGCCCAGATAACAACCAACCACGAATTTCCGAAGAATCAATCCGATTGAGGCATGTCGGTACATCTAGCACTGGGCCTACAAATGGAGGTGACAACTGAGTACGTGCTTTGGACCCAAACAGAGGGCCCCTAAGCTAAGGGCTCTTCTCTTAGATGTTTTTGTTTGTTTGTTTATTTATCTTATTTATTTTTGGCTGCACTGGGTCCTCGTTGCTGTGCACGGGCTTTCTCTAGTTGCAGCGAGCAGGGGCTACTCTTCGTTGAGGTGCACAGGCTTCTCATTGCGGTGGCTTCTCTTGTTGCGGAGCACGGGCTCTAGGCACGCGGGCTTCAGTAGTTGTGGCTCGCGGGCTCTAGGCGCGCTGGCTCAGTAGCTGTGACACAGGGGCTTAGTTGCTCTGCAGCATGTGGGATCTTCCTGGACCAGGGCTCGAACCCATATCCCCTGCATTGGCAGGCGGATTCTCAACCACTGCGCCACCAGGGAAGCCTGGTGTTCACCCTGGATGAACATCCAGGTCACCTATGGAGTTTTCAGTATTCATGCCTTGGTCCCACTCAAATGGCTGCTTCTGATGCCCACGTGTGTTGAGCAAAACGTCCTTAACCCATTGGGGATTAAAGACCTCTTCTTAAGCTACCAAGCTATTGGGGAAAAAATAACCCAGAGTAGAAAGAGTGTCAAAATATTTAGGCTGCACAACAAAATTAATAATCAAGAAAATGAAATGACAACCCACAGAATGGGAAAAAACATTTGCAAATCATACACCTGATAGGGGGTTAATATCTAAAATATATAGAGAACTCATACAACTCAACAGCAAAAAAACCCCAAATAATCCAATTATTATAGTTCCTTAAAAATGGAACTACCATACGATCCAGCAATTCCACTTCTGGGTATATATCCGAAGGGAACGAAAACACTATGTTGAAGAAATATCTGTACCCCTATGTTCATAGCATCATTATTTACAATAGCCAAAACGTGGAAACAACTGAGGTGACCACTGAAAGATGAAGGAATAAAGAAGTTTTGGTATATACGTACAATGGAATAATCAGCCATAAGAAAGAAGAAAATCCTGCCTTTTGCAAAATGTGGATAGAACTTGAAGGCATTGTGCTAAGTGAAATAAGTCAGACAGGGAAGGACAAGTACTGTATGATCTCACTTACATGTGGAATCTTGAAAAGAAAAACGGCATAGAAAAAGAGATCAGATTTGTGGTTACCAAAGTACCAAAGGCAGCAGAAGCAGGGGATGGAATAAGATTGGTCAAAGGTGCAAACTTCCCTTTATAAGATAAATAAGCCCTGGGGATGTGACGTACATCAGGGTGACGACAGTTAACACTGCTGTATGGTATATTTGAAAGTTAAGAGGGTAGATCCTAAGAGTTCTCATCACAAGAAGAAAAACTTCTAAAAAAAAAACAAAGAAGAGAAACTTCTTTATCTATATGAGATGTAATGTTTACTAAACTTATTGTGATAAGCTTTTCACAATATATGTATGTCAAACCATTACACTGAACACCTTAACTTTATACAGTGCTGTACGTCAATTATTTCTCATTAAAACTGGGGGAAAACGTACAGGCTTAATCCAGAAGATGGTGAGCTGTGTGGGCAACAGTCAGCTGCCGGGGTAGATGCTGGGGTTACTGTCTGGTATGCTTCCAGAGACTCAGGGTGCAGTGAGGAGCAAGTCACAAAGAGAATAAGGCAGCTCAGCCTGACAACTGTGGGCCCATCCGGCCAGTGGAGGGGGCCTTCTGCTTCAGCTCAGAAACAGAGCACCCAAAGGGCAACACTACCTGAGGGATGGTTCCAGGAATCAACAAATCAACGTGGGAGCCACTGTACGGAGGTGAGAGACAGAGGAGGAAATGGTAGGTACCGTGAGACAGAAGGGGAGGGTTTGCGGCCTAGCCCTAACACATGCATAAGACTTCGGGACTCTCTGAACCACTCAGAAGGGACGGGGCCAGGGTTGATATTCAGCCTGCATGCACTGGCATGGTGTTCCTGCAGGTTATCACACAGAACTACAGTCCTGAAGGCTGGTAAACAGCTGAGGTTAGACCACGCATCACCGAATGACATCATCCAGTGGCCACCGAGCAGGTGGCAATGGGACTTGGGATGGGTGCACCTGGACGCTGGTGCATGAGCCGAGCAGGCCAAGGTGGTAGCAGAGCGGGCGCAGCCCCTGTCTGACCTCAGGAGGGGCCCAGGGGGGCAGAAGTGGAGGGACAGGCTGGCTGGGGCAGTGCTGTAGGTGAGGGTGGAAGCAAAGGCCCTCCAGGTACGGGCTCCGTGAGACGCGCCAGCATCCAGAACATGAGGGACAGCCCGCCTGGTCACTCTCCCACTGCAGCCATGCCTGGCCCCAGGTCTAATGACCATCAAGTTCACAGGGAAGGCATCGGGAGAGCTCGTTTCCTCTGCAGAATCATAGCTTAGAGACGGGCAGCGTCCAGCTTCATGAGAGCTTATCAAACATAAGACCACCCAGTAATTTCTAAACATCAATAACGATTTAGAAATATTTAGAATGATTGGATGACCATTTTAATTTATACCACAGAGTTAGTAGCTTCAGGATGAGTTTAGTTTAGTTGAGAGAATAAAAACGGAATTTTTTTTTAAAGATTTTTTGATGTGGACCATTTTTAAAAGTCTTTATTGAACTTGTAACAATATTGCTTGTTTTATGTTTTAGTTTTTGGGCCCCGAGGCATGTGGGATCTTAGCTCCCCAACCAAGGATCAAACCTGCAACCCCCTGCATTGAAAAGTGAAGTTTTAACCACTGGACCGCCAGGGAAGTCCCCAAAAGGGAATATTTTAGGTTTTTACTTATATAATGATTTATTTATATACATCTGTTTATAAAACTTACGTTGCCATACAGCTTGTTAAACGCACTGCCCGTCATCCTTAGACGGGGCAACGCAGGGTTGGGGGGATAGTGATTCAGCTGGTAGAGCTTGAAATGGCTTCACTGCACCCCTGCCCCCGCCATGCCAGGTTGGTCTGACTTGGGTAGATATGGGTTTCATCTGACTGACAAATCAAACATTATTTTCCATGTGTTGCTGAGGACTGGGCCTACCAAACCCAGTCAGGATTTCCCAGTCACTGCTACTCTCACACTTCCTGAACCTTCACAAGGATCTGACCTGCAGTGCAAGGCACAAACTATGCAAAGGAAACAATGTGTTAGGTTTCTAGTAACTTTGCCAGGACAGAGAAGGCCAGAAGTTCAATGTTTAACACACAGTTATTGAACATTTAAACTGGGCCAGGCAGAGTCTAGGCACTGAGGATATATAGTAAAATGGACGAAAATCCCTATACCCAGTGCCAACGAGTGATTGCAGGGGGTTATTATTCAAAGGCCAAGGATGGATGGACAGAGCCAAGGAGAAGGCTGTGATCTCAGCTCAGCACCCTCTCCTCTGCCCTCCTTGGGTTGGAGTTATTAGAACATTGTGATTAGTGCCGCAGACCTGTGGGGCTAGTCTACCCTGAGACAGTCAAGCAATCATAAGGGCAGGTACCAGGAAAGAGCCCCTGCCCCAAACTGACTGCTCCTTTGTTATGATTTAGTATCTAAAATTCTGCCATTCGAGAAGCATTTTCCAACCAGTGTTCCTTGCAATCTAGTCCTTCAGGATTCTTAGTTTAAAAGAAATTTTTTGCAGTCGTTAAACAAGTTTGGCAAACACCTGAGCTCTTGGTGAGTCCCAATGAATGGTGTATTAATCTGTATGACCTCCACTGGTTTTGGATTCAAAACTTGGGCATCTCTCTTTATTTTTCCAAGTATTTGCTCAAGCCTCCATCCCTCTACATTGTAGGTAATTCAGTATCTCTCTCTTTAGGACTCTTCATTCCCCAAATTGTCCAGGAACCTGGGAACTTAGTCCAAAGGGAGTAGTCTTGTTTCAAAGTTCCAGGGGGAAGGAACTGATCAGTCTATAAAAAGTCCTGATTTTACAAAAACACCATGGTACTGGCACAAAAACACACATATGGATCAATGGAACAGAGTAGAGATCCCAGAAATACACCCACACACCTATGGTCAGTTAATCTTAACAAAGGAGGCAAGAATATACACTGGAGAAAAGACAGTCTCTTCAGCAAGTGGCATTGGGAAAGCTGGACAGCCTCATGTAAATCAATGAAGTTAGAATGCTCCCCCAAACCATGCATAAAAATAAACTGACAATGGCTTAAAGACTTAAATATAAGACAGGATACCATAAAACTCCTAGAAAAGAACATAGGCAAAACATTCTCTGACATAAATCATACCAAATGTTTTCTAAGCTCAGTCTCCTAAGGCAATAGATATAAGCAAAAATAAACAAATGGGACCTAATCAAACTTACAAGCTTTTTCACAGTAAAGGAAACCATAAACAAAGTGAAAAGACAACCTACGGACTGGGAGAAAATATTTGCAAACAATGCAACCGACAAAGGATTAATTTCCAAAATATACAAAGAGCTCATATAACTTAACAATTAAAAAACAAACAACCCAATCAAAAAATGGGCAGAAGACCTAAATAGATTTTTCTCCAAAGAAGACATATGGATGGCCAATAGGCATAAGAAAAGATGCTCAATATCTCGCAAATCAAAACTACAATGAGGTATCATCTCACACCAATCAGAATGGCTATCATAAAAAGTCTACAAATAATAAATGCTGGAGAGGGTGTAGTGAAAAGGGAACCCTCCTACACTGTTGGTGGGAATGTAAATTGGTGCAGCCACTATGGAGAACAGTATGGAGGTTCCTTAAAAAACTACAAATAGAACTACCATATGTTCCAGCAATCCCCCTCCTGGGCATATATCCAAACAAAACTATAATTCAAAAAAAAATGCATCCCAATGTTCACTGCAGCACTATTTACAATAGCCAAGACCTGGAAACAACCTAAATGTCCACTGACAGATGAATGGATAAAGAAGATGTAGTGTATGTACAATGGAATACCACTCAGTTATAAAAAAGAATGAAATAATGCCATTTGTAGCAACATGGATGGATCTGGAGATTATCATACTAAGTGAAGTAAGTCAGACAGAGAAAGACAAATATCATATGGTATCACTTATATGTGGAATTTAAAATATGATACAAGTGAACTTATTTACAAAACAGAAGCAGACTCACAAACATAGAAAACAAACTTATGGTTACCAAAGTGTGGGGAGGGATAAATTAGGAGTTTTGGATTAGCAGATGCAAACTAGTACATATAGGATGGATAAACAGCAAGGTCCTACTGTACAGCACAGGGAACTATACTCAATATCCTGTGATAAACCATAATGGAAAAGAATATGAAAAAGAATGCATAAATATGTATAACTGAATCACTTTGCTGCACAGCAGAAATTAACACAACATTGTAAATCAACCATACTTCAATAAAATAGATTAAAAAAAAGAAAACAAAATTATGGTTACCAAGGTGGGGTATAAAGTAGGGATTTGGGACTAGCATATACAAACTACTATATATAAAATAGATAAACAACAAGGTCCTACTGTATAGCACAGGTAACTATATTCAATATCTTGTAATAAACCATAATGGAAAAGGATACGAAAAAGTGTGTGTGTATATATATATATATATATATATATATATATATCTGAATCACTTTGCTGTACACCAGAAACTAACACAGCATTGTAAATCAACTGTACTTCAATTTAAAACGTCTGATTTTAATCACTTCTACATAGTGTCCCTGTTGAAAACTGATTCTGACAGGCTCCAGTGAGTCCCTGTCCTGCCGTGAGGATGTCCTTTCTGCTTCAGAACCCTGTGCAGGCAGCAGGGTGGCCCTGAGGACACAGACTCCTAAGGCTTCTTGGATTTATACTCACACAGTCAGCCACTGTTCCACAAACACGACCACTATGCCAAGGTGCCCGGGTATAATTGGGTTTCTAAACACAGCTGCACACTGTTATCTAGAACACGCTGTTCCCCTACAGACCTCTAGGCTCTGGTGTTGAGCCTAAGCTCCTGACTCAGACTCCCTCTTTTTTCCTGGGGGAAGTTTAATGTTTATTCGCTACCAGGGACCCTCCATCAGGGCTATCTCAGCCCTTAGAAAGCTGAATCTCAGAAGGGAAGGGGACAGAGTGTCGATCCCTCTCCTCCTGGAGGATCCTTGGTAAGTTTAGTTTGGCACATCAGGGGCATACAGGGAAGAACAATCTCTGTAAATGTCCTTTCCCCAGAGACCTGTATATCAACTCACCTGTACTGGCATAATTGAGAGTATTCGGGGAACAAGGCAAGAAGATCTAGGGGCTCAATGTCTTGTTCCATCTTGCTGCTTCTCCAGCTAAAAAACAAAATAAAAGAAACAAACGTATTTTTTTTGTGAAAGAGAGGTAGAAGATTTTTCCCTGTTATAATTTTGTATATTAAAGGGGCATAGTCTATCTATAAAAGCCCTCATCAAATGGATCATAAGGTATGCTCTGCTTCGGAGAGAATCAAACTCCCAAGAATCCTCTCATGAATTTCTTCCACTGAATTACAGCCCTAACCAACCCACCCCCCGAGCTTCTTGGGAAGCCAGTCCTCACCTCTGAGCAAGTCAGGCTCCTAGTGGAGAAATCTCTGAAACTTTTAGGTCAGGGAAGAAAATCCCAGCATTTGCCAACATAGTTTGGACTCATTAATTTTCTGACACTAAAAAGCCTCTAATTTCTATGGAGAAGAGAAACACACTGAACAAGTATGATAGTCTTAAGCCCCTCATTCTCACTGATACTTGGCCTTCCCCATTTTCTGAAATATTTTACATTGAGTAACTTAAGACACAAAATAAAACATAGCATACACTGTTTCTTTTGAAAATTAATCTGTTTTTGGCCGCGTTGGGTCTTTTGTTGCTGCGCGTGGGCTTTTCTCTAGTTGCAGCGAGCGGGGGTTACTCTTCATTGTGGTGCACGGGCTTCTCATTGAGGTGGCTTCTCTTGTAGCGGAGCACAGGCTCTAGGCACACGGGCTTCAGTAGTTGTGGCACGTGGGCTCAGCAGTTGTGGCTCGCGGGCTCTAGAGTGCAGGCTCAGGCGTTGTGGCGCACGGGCTTAGTTGCTCTGCGGCATGTGGGATCTTTCTGGACCAGAGCTCGGACCTGTGTCCCCTGCATTGGCAGGGGAGTTCTTAACCACTGAGCCACCAGGGAAGCCCAGCATACACTGCTGAAGCTTTCCTGATGCAGGATATTTTACACTTCAGCCTTGCTGGTCCAATCAGCACAAGTCACTCGGATTCTGTGGGAAAATGCAGTGAAAGTTCTGTAAGGTGGTAACAATGTGGGGACAATTTTTGCTACTTCATCCTCAAAGGAGCCCTGTTTGGAATATTAGTGATAAACGCAAAGACTAACTTGCCAAGGACAGAAGACAGTGTTATAGAAAGGCTTTCTTTTGGTAGAATTGTTATCATGTTTTAGGCTAATTTTAGTGGCTATATTTGCCGCCCACTCTAGTGCATGCCCACATCCTATGAAACAGTAAGTGATGTTTTAATAGGATTATAATATATGTAAAAACATATCATGTATTTAGAGATGAAATATCCAGGGAAAATATTTCCATAGCTTACTATTTCTTGGCATTTCCTGTGTCCTATCTGATATGTATATACACAAAGGGAACTTCAACTTGCAAATGCTTCTATTTGGATTTCCAAATATGCAATTTTTAACATGTTTTAATAGTGACAGAGCAATAAAGGAACAACTTTGCAGCTAATTTAACACCTATAAATTTCCCTGCAGTGTAAAAGAAATGGCCTCGGCAGACCACATGTCTGCTCATATTTCAAAGAATATTAAATGTAAATACTTCTAAAATGCCCTATAGTTAGAGTTCTCCTATTCCATAAAACACTTACAGGTTCATTGTTTATACTTTTATAAAAAATGGTACCTGATTCTGAACAGACTTACTATGTGAAAATTATTTTTTAAATAGCTATATTTGAGAAGTCATATAAAAGCTAGATAATTACAAATCAACAATTACAATCAACCTGAAAAATGTTAAAAAGACATTGATCAAAAAATTCGAAAACGTATGTCAACATAAAACCTGCACATAAACCTTTATAGCACCTTTATAACTGTAAAAACTGTAAGCAACAAAGATGTCCTTTAACAGGTAAAAGGATGAACAAACTGTGGTATATCAGTATCATGGAAAATTATTCAGTGATAAAAAGAAATAAACTATTGAACTCTAAAAACACGTGAATGACTCAAACACTTATTGCTAAGTGAAAGAAGCCAGTCTATACAGGCTACATTCTATATGTTTCCAATTATATTATAGCCTGAAAAAGGTAAAACTATAGAAATGGTAAAAAGATCAATAACTGCCAGAGTTCCAGGCGGGGGAGGACAGATTAGGTGAAGTCCAGGAGATATTTTAGGGCAGTGAGACTATTCTGTATCATAATGTAATAGTGGATAGTTAACACTATGGATTTGTCAAAACCCATAGACCTTTACAGAACGAAGACTGATCCTTAATGCATGCATGATAAAAAAACTATAGTTAAGAGGTTGGGGTATCGCAGGATGGGATGCAGAATGTGATAGAACAATCTAACTGTATTACAAATGCACAAAACAACCTCACTGGAGCCTGGGGTAGAGGGAAAGGTGCTGACCTGAGCAACTTTGTAAATGGAGCCTATAAAACTGAGGGCAAAAGACACTGCACATAAGCACCGTGTCCTAGTTGATAAAATTATTTATTGCAGGATACGGGTTAACAATTCTGACACTGCTGTACACAAATGCTGGAACAGAACAACTAAATGAGTGGCAGATGGTGGGGACAGGAGAGGGAGGTTACCCATCAGCAAGGGGAGAAGGTCAGAACAGTTCATCTAGAAACAGATTAGAGTTGGAGACGTCAACATAAACTCATGTGTAGCTTGATATAAATATAATGGTTACATAGAGAAATACCTACAGATGTGTGCACATAGATTACTATATGCACCTGTATTTCCCAGCTCCATCAGCATAGAGGGCCCAGAAGTTATGACACTCCAGAGGCAGTGAGTCCATCTAGTGCCTGGGTCTGCGTTTCCAATCCATTCTCCAATAAAAGGAACCAGCATTCCTTGAGGACATGGCTGATTCTAGGACTGGGACAGGAAATATACAAGATGAGCTTGGAGCTTCTTGTAGTGTCAGAAAGTAAGAAAATGTTTGGGGAAAAAAACTAACACCTGATGACGGTTTATATCAAAAGGACACAGGAGAAAACTAAAAGGACTCCCAACAGCCAAGGCTGGAACAATTTGAGCAACAAAATAACATTTTTAAAGTACTATTGGAGGGAATTCCCTGACAGTCCAGTGCTTACGACTCCACTCTTTCACTGCCGAGGGCATGGGTTCAATCCCTGGTCGGGGAACTAAGATCCCGCAAGCCAAACAGCCAGCCAAAAAAAAAAAAAGAAGGTACTATTGGATTATAATCCAAAGTATAAAATAAAATATCCATGAGTTCATACTGATATGAATAAATGAGGGAGAATAGACACATCTCATGTGCAGAAGAATTCCAAAAACTGTTCGCAGATACTCAAGGAGGTGGAGCATATCCTGACTCCTCGGGTGTGGGCTGAACAGGCTGACTTCCTTCCAAAGGATGTGGCATGCGGTGGGGAGAAGACAACCAACTTTGCAGTGAAGAAACCTGACACACACTGCCACAGCCAGGATCAAGGTCAACATCCACTGTTATGAGTCCGCTCCCAGTAAGTGCCCATGATATAATGTGATGAAGATGGAACTTCACCTCTGTGGCCTTCTTCCCCAAAACACACAACCCAAGTCTAATCACAAGATAAATACTAGACAAATCTCAATTGAGGGACGTTCTACAAAACACCTAACGAGTACTCCTCAAAAGTTGTCAAGGTCATCAAAAACAAGGCAAGTCTAAGAAATGGTCACAGCCCAGAGGACCTTAAGGAGACTTGACAGTAAATGTAATGTGGTGTCCAGAGCAAGGACATTAGGAAAAAAAAACAAGAAAAAATGAATAAGGTATGGGCTTTAGTTAATAACAATTTATCAATGCCAATTCATTAATTGCAACAAATATATCACATGAATGTAAGATGTTAAATAATAGAGATATAGGTATAGGTATATTGAAGTTTCTGTATTGTTAGCAACTATAAATCTAAAATTATTCTGAAATTTTAGTTTATTTTTAAAAATATATTGAGAGTCATATGCTCACAGAAAGTGGGAAATGGAAGGTACCATAAAAACCGTCAGTTAAACCTTTTATTGTGCAAGCGAGAAAACTAAGGATTTATAGTACGGTTTTGTAGCCTGCACTTTGAGAAAACAGTGGTGGCTTGCTGCTGAGCTGGTCCTCACTGACACTAAACATCAATCACAGTACACAGTAGACACTCAATAAATTATTACTGAATGCTGAATAACTCCCAACAACCTACCATCTACCCAAGTATCTTATCCTCTCACTCATTCATTTATTAACTCATTCATTCATTCAACAAATGTTCACTGAGTGTCTGGCACTATCATTTTACTCCTAGAATTATAACCACTTAGAAACTCTATCCAAAGGATGGACATTTGGGCAATTTTCCATATCTGACTTTGTAGGAAACTGTTTAGCTGATTCAAGTTTATAAGCATCCAAGGAAGAATGGTCTCAGGCCAGGTTAATAGAACATAGACTAAGGGGGTACAAGAAGGAAGGCTCTGAGTCCTAGAGGGGATGTGTGGTTCGTTTATACTCAGGTTGTGGGCTGCAGCCTTTTTGAGTCATACTGTTGTTTTAGACTCTCTCATCTCTCATTCCACTCCTTCTACTACTCACTGAGACAACGGGCTAACAGCCTATTGTTGTCTTCTTTCCAGTTTCAGCTCCACTACTTACCAGCTTGGTGATCTTGGCCAAGCTGCCTAATCTTTTGGGGCCTCAGTTCCCCTATCTGAAAAATTACCTCATGAAAGAATGTTGCTTGGGTCAAATAAGCCCACATTTCTAAAATGTTTGGCACACTGGCAATGACATTATTATTACTACTGTCAATACTGTTATTGTTATCATTACCGACCAACCAGAGGCTTGTACCTAGGAAGCTTCGACAGTCGCTTGGGGTCTACAAAGAACACACGCTGGCACGCTTAATCAATCTTTCCATCTTTCTCGGTTTGATAAGTAGGTTGTTTCCAACAAATCGCAAAATTATCGTTGTGATCTGGGCTATGATTCCATTCACTGTCAGTCCAATGCCTCTTTTAGACTGCCAGGAAACCAAAGGCCTTATTTTCAAGTTCCCTTCCTTCTTGGCCTCTTTTCCTGCCAAAATTTATTTTCATGTTAACATTTATTCTAAATATTCCATGGGCTCCTAAAACTGGACAGTTCTCCTAGATTCAGTTCTCTCTGGAGGTTCATTTTTTCTGACTTTATTTCTATGATATTTAAAGGTCAGGTTCATCACAAGATAAAGACTGTAGTGTCTAAGAAATGTAATTATTTACCAGTAGGTTTAGCTCCAAGCCTCAGGATTTACTGACCTCTTTAAATTTGCTAAAAGTCACCAAACAATTCAAAGAAATTTCTCCGTTCTGCTTTCTTCTCACTCTCCAGAAGGAGTCAGGTTGTTGGCCACTGATTGCATTTGGTATTTAAAAGGCCAAGTGTCTTGGGACTTCCCTGGCTGTCCAGTGGTTAAGAATACGCTTTCCAATACAGAGGACGCGGGTTCAATCCCTGGTCGGGGAACTAAGATCCCACATGCTGGGGGGCAACTAAGCCCGCGTGCTGCAACTACTGAGCCCGTGCATCACAACTAGGGAACCCAAGTGCCGCAACTACAGAGCCCACGTGCTCTGGAGCCATGTGCCACAACTAGAGAGAAGCCCACGTGCCACAACAAAAGATCCCATGTGCCACAGCTAAGACCCAACATAGCCAATAAATAAATAAATATTTTAAAAAATAAAAATAATAAAAGGCCAAGCCTTATACTAGAAGATCAATACATCTAAAATAAAAACATGGGTTTAGGGATAACTTGTATTGTTAGGGGGTGGAGGAGGTCAAGCTAACAAAAGTTTGTTTTTGGCATTCCACGTCTTAGCTAGGGATTATGTAGAGGTTAATATCAGTAGCAGATTCCTGTTGAAATGAGTTACCTGTTCTTTTAAAGTCTCTCAACAGCCACCAAAGAAAAGGAAGGTTAAACCTTTATCTATCTATTAGGCTTTTGTTCATAGGTGTCAATGATGCCAATAGAAAAACATTGTCTTGTTATGTCTAAGTGCATTTAAGCAATGGGTGTTCCTTGAGCCATACTTTAAAACATAAAATACTTTAAACGTTGATTGCTATTGTATCAAACTATTTCACTATTAGATTACTATCATTATTGTGAAACAAACTGAATAAAAAGTTAGTATGTTCAAAACAAAAAACAAACCAAAAAAATAAAGATCAGGTTTGTCAGGGTGCTCACGACCTCTACATGCCAATGCTGTGAACAAGTCCCAGGCCCCCAGTGTGACTTACTGTCCGTGTCCAGGTAAAGGCGGCCATGTGTTTGCTCTTCTGATGAAAAGTTTCTGAGCAAGAAGATCCCCGCCATGAGCCCCGTTACAGCCACGGCTGCCTGTCTGGCATCCTGCCAGTTCCCAAGTGCATCCTAATTCCAGTACGAGGGCCTCTGGGAAGCAGGTCCCTTCCTACAGCTGCAGCAGCATCTGCTTGACATCGTAGGTGACAGCTCCTTGGTGATTAATAATGCTGTCTCCTCAAGGGCTTCACTGGAGGCTCCTTGGTGGAGTAAGTTTTCCTAAGTGTCACTGCAAAGGCAGAAAGCTAACTAAGTTTGGGTAATAGAGGTTACCTTCTTCAACCCAGTTGCAAAAACCATTCTCAGCACAAATGTTCCAGGTTCAGAGGAAATCTTAAGGGAAACTTTAAATAGTTTTAATCAAAAAGAATATTCTTGTACTGAGTTCAAAAATAAGTTAATAAAACAGGTTAACTTCTTTTTAACGGATGGAAGATTTTAAAGACATTCTAAAAGGCAATTTTGTCTGTAGCTCATTATTATTGCAACAAACATACTGTGAATTAGTTTTCCATTAGCGTCATTATTTTGAAACTCCTTTTGTTAAGGATACTCACATAAAACAGGTCATCCTTCTCTACTGGGAGGAGCCTGCGAAGGTTGAAACCGCTGCTGCTTCTCTCCACACCCTATCCTCAGCAACTCCAGGATTTAAGCCTGAAGGAAACAGGAGAAAGGGGTCAATTAGGGAACAGAGAAGCAGCAGATTCTAAATCAGGGCACATGCATGAGCTCTCAGGTGGAAATCAGGGGAAGAGTTTATGTGTGTTCTCATTTTTTTCACAAGCTTAAGATGTCCAATGTGTACAATTATTTATACCTAAGACATCTCCTGAGACTTCTTCTGATTGGAAGGATTTTGTTGTTGTTATCATTTGTTTGCTTGTTTTTTAGGAAATACTAATCAGCTCGCTTTTCAAATTTAATGCCCATACTTTTAACATAGCTGCTTAAGTTCTATATCATGAATTGGCTCTGTCATTAATTTGGGGGCTTACCCACCTCACATGAGAAGTTTACTCTGGGAAGCTCCAGAGCTTGTCTCAACAAGACAGATGGTCTCCAGAGCAACATAAACCAGGGCTCAACAAGAGGTCTCAGTAACAGGCCATCAGGAAAAAACAAAATAAAACAAAATGCCTTAAGTTTCCATATACAAGAAAACAAATACTGGTTTCAGATTTTTAAAAATTTGAGCCCCAAATTAAAAGCCTCAAGGGCGGGACTTCCCTGGTGGTCCAGTGGTTAAGACTCTACGTTCCCAATGCAGGGGGCCTGGGCTCGATCCCTGGTAAGGGAACTAGTTCCACACATGCCACAACTAAAGATCCCAGATGCTGCAACTAAAAGATCCCACATGCCACAACTAAAGATCCCACATGCCGCAATTGAAAGATCCCGCATGCCGCAACTAAGACCCAGCACAGTCAAATAAATAAATAAATATTGCAATATTAGGGAAAAAAAGTCTCAAGGGCAACCTCTCTAATTGCAGGCCTTGGTTTGCAACTCAACTGCTTCCCAAATGGGCAACTCTGTGCCATGCATCAGGTTGAAGAGTTACAGATGTTTCTCGTTTAACAGTGTTCAATAATTCTCCCTAGAAATGATGGGAGTCCAGCCAGTGATAAGTAAATGTTTGAGACATAACAAAGGACTAGAAAGCCCAGATGCAAATGTGGTTTTGAGGGGAAATCTTTCCTGAGTGACTAGGAACATGATCTGGAGGCAATGGACAGTAACACCCTGAAGCAGGCCTGTAAGAAACACAATGCCCTACTGTATGGATTTGGATATTGCTGACTATAAAAGGGAATCAACTATTTTGAACAACTATGGATTAAATACAAGGAAACAAAATGAGCAATGTAATCAGGGAAATAAAGAAGCATTAGATGAACAGGGAAATAAGAGGAAGACGAAAGTCAGTATGTGTTGGCACTGCACTTCTGGGCTAGGTCAGCACAGGGTAATCGAGATGGACAGCTCTTCAGATGAACTGAGGCCTGAACAGTTTCCACTTTCTTCCTCATACTCACGTATTTCTACACATTTAAGTCGTACAAATAAATTAACCATCTCTGTGGCATAAGCTTTCTGTAGTAAGCATCACAGGGAACATATTTATAAACATGCCAAGGGAATGTGCAGTCAACTGCACACACGTCTCGCACCTGTTTCTTGGATCCCATGCCACTTGCTCCAGCCTCAGTGAAGTGGAGCTTGGAGATTCGAGCTCTCTCAGGCTGCTGACTGAGTCTGGTTTTGCAGGTCTTCACTTGGCTGTGTGCTCCTCCATCCCAGAGTGTGTACACATGGCTTCCCTAGAACAGCTGTCAGCAGGTCCTTCCACTCACCTCCCTTCTGGAAACGCCTTCCTTTGACTTCCATGCCAACCCTCCGAATTCTTCTACCACTCCCATTCTCTGCTCATCCCTTAACGCCAGTGGCCCCTCTGATTCTGACCTCAGCCCAGTTCTCTTCTCGCTGAGTCCATTCCCGGCACGTGGGGAAGCGCGTGGGCACTAGACTCAGAACCTGCAGGCTGCAGGCTGCGTGTGTGTGATCCTGGGCAGGTTCCCTGACATCTCTGACGTGTCCCCTCTTATAAAGTGGGGCCAATACGCGGACCAACTTCATGGGGTCATAAGGAAGAGTGAATGAGTTCAGACGTGTGAATTGCCTGGCACCCAGAGTATAGGCTCAGCTTCTTTAACTGGGACAGCCATGGCTTCAACTATTATTTAGTTGAATAACTCGATCACTTACTTAGTTGATGGTTAGTTGACTAGCGGATAAACTCTGATTTTCTAGCTCGTATTTCTTTTCTGAGCTCCAAGTCCATTTAGCCAACCGCCTACTAAACATCCCCAGTTACACCCAGGGCTCCTTCAAGTAATTCCACGTTCACAGACTAACCACCCTCCTCTCTCCACTCCTGCTCCACCCGAAACTACTCTTCTTTTTTATTCTTTTTCCGAGATGAGTAACGGCATCATCCATCCAAAGGTCCAAACCTTCGAAAGTTAACAGAATCTCCCCTTTTCTCAACTACCCATACCCTAAACATAAAGATCCAACTGCAGAGACTTCCCTGATGGTCCAGTGGCTAAGGCTCTGCGCTTCCAATACAGGGGGCACAGGTTCAATCCCTGGTCGGGGAATGAAGATCCCACGTGCTGCGGGGCACAGACAAAAAGAAAAGAAAAGAAAATCCAACTGGTCACCACATCTTTTCAGTTTTGCTTCCTGACCATCTTCTCTTCTGGGTTACCCTCCTCCCTGCCTCTAGACTCTTCCATCCCACACCGTCCTCCTTTGACACTGCAGTCAGTGGGTTCATCCTAGAAAGGATGGTTTTCATGATCTTTCCATTGACCTTCAGGATAAATCCACAGTTTTTAGCACAGCATGTGAGGTACTTCATCAACTTGCCTTTCTCTTCCTCTGTTTTATCTCCTCCCACCCCCACCCCCAGCCCCCATTGCAGCCGCAGGAAACCACTGTAATCCCGGAAGTTATCACCTCTCCTTCACCACCATGCCCTCGTTAATACAACCAGGATTACCCCCTGTTCTCCATCTAGATAATCTTGCTCTGTTATCATCTTTCTAACTCCTGGGACTCTGCTCCAGATGGAATTAAAACAACAACTAAAGGATAGTTAACAGATGCTACAACTCCAGTTCAGTTTGCTCAAAACAGTGAAATTCCTTTCTTGCCTTTATTTCTGAGGCACAGAATAGATTTCTTTCTTGGTCGTTTTATTTTTTGCTTTCCAGTGACGGATAATGACCCTTTGCGTGAGGAGCTGGTGAGATGGGATAGACCTTCTACCAAAATGTCAAAATAAGAGATCTACATGGTGAGGAAAACTTGGTGAAAACTCACAAAGAAACTGTGAGAGGGGAGGAGGTGCAAAGCCAGCCTTTCCTGAATCACAGTAGCCGTTCTTCCTCCCACCTCCCTCCCTCTCCTCTGCTTTCTCTGTCCTTATCTCTCTGCTCTTTGTCCTTATCTCTCTGTCTGACACACACACACACACACACAGAAACACACACACACACACACACACACACACACACACACACACACACACACACACACACACACACACACACACACACACACTTCTCTTAAGGGAAGAAGAGCTCTGTGTTCTCTTTAAATCCCTCAGGTCCTACATTTTATTGCTCTAACAGTCCGCCTCCCTGAGGTTCCTGTCCAGACAAGCTATTTCAAACTTCGGTAGAGAAGCTGTTGGTTCACTCGCCTGGTTTGGAAGCGTCTGGGGGCAGGTCTCGCAGCCCTGTCTCCCGCCCCCCCTCCTCTCCCCGGTCCTGGCTGGTGGGCCACAAGGCAGACAAAGGTCCGTTTGTAACCTCCTTCCAGCACCTCCTCTCTTCTCCTTTTGCCCAAACTCACCCAGTGAATTGGAGCATTTCAGAAGATTCCTCTGTCAAGAAGACCAAAGGAAAGGAGAAGAAAAAGGGTATGGACTTTTTTCCTTAAGAATCATTTTATGTCATTGATTCTACTGCAAACTACTGCTATAGACTAGAGCAGAAGTGTATTTGTGCCTTGAGTCAGAAGAGAAGGACAGAGAGGCAGAGAGAGTCTCTGAAGAGGTGATGTGTGCACTTTGAGAAAGATGATGCTTTCCCAGGTTAGAGGAAAAGAATCAGATTAAAGAAGAATAGAAAATGTACATTCCTTAACGGGAAAGGCATTTAATTGGGGACTTAAAAGGAGGCAGCTCCCTCACTGCTGCTCCTTGTTAAAGCCCCCGTCTGCCCTGAATCTGGCTCCAGCATTCCACCTCTCAGGACTACGCGAGGGTGATGAAGTACACAAGTTCCTTTTCAATGCAGTAGCTGTTATCTCTGTATTCCTACTTTATGTAAAGTTTAATGGCAATATCTAAGAAAGTGAATGTTTTCTGCTTTTAAAAATCCTGATTCCTTCTAGAAAAATGGTATCGATGACCTTAATTGCCAAGTAGAAATAGACACAGATGTAGAGGACAAATGGATACCAAGGGGGAAAGGGGTGGGGTGGGAGGAGTTGGGAGATTGGGATTGACACATATGTAACTATTGATACAATGTATAAAATAGGCAACTGATGGGAATATACTGCATAGCACAGGGAACTCTACTTAATGCACTGTAATGTCCTAAATGGGAGGGAAACCCAAAAGGGAAGGGATATATGTATATGTATGGCTGATTCATTTTGCTGTGCAGTAGAAGCTAATACAACATTGTGAAGCAACTATACTCCAATAAAAATTTTTTAAAATCCTGATTCCTAAAAAGAAACCGGTATAAATGTGTGAGACAAAGAGGGAATTCACGGAATTCATCCTTGGTGTCCCCACCGTGGAACACAACACAGTGTCTGTACTGCTGCAATACAGGGAACTGTTTTTCCCTTTGGGGCTTATAAAAATTCCTCTTTAAAATTCCTTGACTTAGTTACATAGACTGTGTAAAGCTCTCCCAAACGCTGGTCCTTTTATCCAGTGATGATGATTTCTCATGGCCAGGGAAATAGTTAAAATGATGCAAGCCTGCATATTCATATCATTCTCTGAGGTGCTTGAAAGCAGACCACCTTCAGGGAGGATGTGGACTTTGTTTTACCACTGATGAAGGTCTCTTGGGTACTGGGGCTGATCGTGTCTATTTTAAAGATGTTTGGAAGGCTTATCTACCTTCTACTACCACTTCTTTTCCTTTAACCTACACTGTGAGAAGTTTCACTGCAGCCCTCAGTCATTCTAATACAAAACTCTTCTGGTACAGAGAGTGGGAATTTTAAAAATAGTTATTTTCATCCACCAGGAAAGATGAATGGAAAAACACCACGACTGGACGGCAGTTTTAATCTCTTCCAACTATAATTTTGATATTTTAAATGTCAAGTTCTGAGCTGGGATTCTCATTTGTTTGTGCAGCCTTTGCTTCCTTCTGGCTGTGTTATGAAAGGAATCTGAAAATGGGCTGCCCTTTCTAACTCATCAACTCTGTTTCATCCCACTGCTCTTAATACCAGTTTCCAGAACTGGCATCAGCTGTCTGCATGAGCACTGCAGCATAAAGGCCTCAATGCTTTCACGACATAGCTGTGTTTTGGCCATTAAATGAGATACTTTTTCTTTTTAAGTCTCCACTTAACTCCAACCATTCAAAAGCCTGCTGGTGCCAAATACCCTCACACAACCAAAATTTGCAATGCCCTACCCATATGACGGTGACAATGATTTGTTGCTTAATTGGAAACATCTTGTTCATAGTTCTGTATCCTCTGCAGTGGTCTTTTAAAAATAATGCCACTATTGGGATATGAATGGTATCTTACAACATTAGTTAATTACATAAAATTGAATCCAAAAAAACCAGTTGGTAACTATCTAAAGATCTCTAGTTATTCCTTCAGATATTCAGTTTTTAGCCTTGTTTTCTGTTGTAATTTGGATGTACTTCAGGAGGAATTTTAAATGCATCTACTTCAACAGAAAGAGGGGAAAGAAATAGAGCAATTTGCTTCGAATTGGTCAAAGTCATTTCACTCTTGTTGGCACTTGAAAAATATATGGTCTTGATGGACTGCCAAGGATGAAGGTCGGTGTCTTTTAATGAAAAAACAAACCAATGTATCATGGTAACATACTGGTTCAGGCATTTCCCCACTTGCCAAATAATAGTTAAAGCTATTTATGTGCACTGAAGTAAAGGAAGAAGAGAAGACTTCAGTTCAGTTCAAACATGTAATTTATAAAGTGTTAAAAAAAAAAAAAAGACTACCAGGGAGTTCTTGCCTGGTGTGGAACTTTCCATCCCAGTACGTGACTGAGGTGGACAAGAGACATCATTCTGTACTCTGGCCTGGACACAGCCAGGAAAAGCGCATGGTGTGGCAACATACCCACTTACTTCTCCAGCAATTTACTTGTTCCTTCCTTCAGCAAATGCTTTCTGAATGCTTCCTGTGAGCCCAGCCTGGAAGCAGGCCCCTGAGAGATGCAGGAGGAGGGGGAGGTACCCTGCTTGCCTTCTCGGTGCTGGCATCTCTTCCTCCAGTCCCCGTACATGGGCTGGCCCTGGTCTCCATCCCTCCCCTCTTCTCTTCCCACCCTGCACTCACTACCCTGCA